>NC_056728.1:1665552139-1665584639 GCF_019279795.1 Protopterus annectens
TGTTGAAGAGGTATTTGTAAAGTGCTTCTGTTTGAAATTTAACCACAGTGTGCCTTACTGGAGAGAACAGAAATGTACATGCACTATTGTAACTGTTTAAATGTATATGTTTTAACAGAGGAAACTGGAGGGTTAACCTGAGTTCAGCAAGCTTTAGAAAACTATCTGAAATTAAATTGTTTTAGAGGCTCGGCCATACAAATGCTATCTCACAGGTTTCAATGCAGCCAGAGACACAAAGTCTGTACTAGGAAGTTTTCTGGTTTGTCTTTGGGGTGAACTAATTACTACTCTGGAAGTGTGGAGGTATGCAATTGTTTTATGACTTCCAGCACCTGCCAAAGACCTGAGCAAAAGCCCTTGTGTGTGTATTTTTACAGGTAGGTACTGCCAGCTTCCAGCAATGGGGGTTTGCATGAGAACTAGAAGTCAGATGACCAGAAATGATGTCATTCTGCAACCTATACCAGAAGTGATATTTTAGGCATTATTTTGAGATGTCTCTTAGTGAGACAGAGCATTCTGTATTCTCTCTTGGGCCTGACAACAAGAAGAACCATTCACCACATCATCTGCCTTTGCTCTATTAAGTAAGTAGGAAATAATAACTCTCTTAGATACAGTCAGGAATATAGTGAATCTTAGTTTAGATATTATTTTTCTTTATTTGTCTGAGCCTGTCCTTAAATGTTATTTTAAATATTTCCTGTGATTCGAACTCTGATGTCACTGTGAATATATACTTAGTATTTTCTTGTTCTTTATTATTTATTATTAAATATATTTAAACCTTTCATTGTGGCTGATCTTTGTAGAGATGTTTAAGTTTTGAGAATACTTGCATATTTATTTGGTGACACTGTGTGTGCCACTCCTAATAGCCTTGCTCTTGGTCACACTACCATTTGTATTAATATTAATTTCACTCAGCATATTGGGTACCCTTGTAAAGTAGCTGTGGAAGGGTTTTGGTGGCAATGATAACTACCTTATAGTCGGGGCAAAAGGGGACATAGCTGGTAAACCTATGCCAGCTTTTCCCAGTGTGTGTGTGTGTGTGTGTGTGTGTGTGTGTGTGTGTGTGTGTATGTGTGTGTGTGTGTGTGTGTGTGTGTGTGTGTGTGTGTGTGTGTGTGTGTGTGTGTGTGTGTGTGTGTGTGTGTGTGTGTGTGTGTGTGTGCAAATCAAATCTCAGAGTGTGCATGTTAGCTACTTGGGCAGGGACATGAAGTGCTGGTTGGACAGAGAGAGTGTTGGAGGACTTGGCTTGGAACCCTGGCTAAGGACTCAACTCTATAGCTGTGCCAGTGGGGAGTCTTATTGTGGATCTGGAGAAAGAGAGAGGAACCAGCCCTGGACTGAATGTAGTCTGTGTGCTCTTAAGGGAAATTGCACTTGATGCAGAGAGCTGCATCTGGTAATAGTGTGTGTGCATCTGTTATCCTCCCAGTGAATGTCCCCCACTGGTGCCACTGGTGAGGATTGAGGCTCCTTGATTACTGGTCCAGTGTTGGGTCGTCACACCCCCTTTAAGGGGGGGATAAGGATGCTGCACTTCTGAGTGTATCCTCTTCTGGATGACATGTCTAGTAACTATACACTTGTTACTGGTTTGACAGCCATTTCTTATTGCAATATTACCAGCTTACCTTTTTTTATGTAAAATGGGCAGTTTATTCTTCAGCGGCAGCAGCCACTGAATTTGTACATGAAACAGTGAAATGTAAAGTTGGTTGCCAGCAGCAACCTCTTCATTAGTTATAGATCTCTTTAATATGGATTTATTCAGATGACTTTTACTTCTGCAGAGATTGTGTATATTATCTGGTTCCCTATTAAGTAAGTGAACGCTTACTATAGCGAATGCTGTTTAATCAACAGCTAAATTTTGAAATGGCAAAATCCTGAAGACACGGAACAGCGATTTTTTTCCCAGGGAAAAAAAAAACACTGGGCCATTTTTGGGACTTTGCCGTTTCCTCCACTGTGGTGCGATCTCAGAGTTGGTATATTTAAGTAGGGGGTGGAGGGGCACAGCCCCCCACAGCAATTTTTTTTTCCCTGAGAAAAAAAATTGTCATTCCATTTGTTCGGAATTTTGTGTTTTTGTTTTTTGGGGGGTCGATTATACAGCGTTCGCTATTTTAAGCTTTCGCTGTTATATTATAGACTCTATTAGCTGATATTGGTGGATTGTAATGACAGGAGTTTGAGTGGCCTTTTGTAGTTGAAATTTTCTGTAATGAGTAGTTTTGTCATTATGTTAATGAGTTTTGTTTCATTACTTACTGGAAAAAATGTTCAAACCTACAAATTTAGAATGCGCTCTAACAAGTGGTGCTGTATTCTAAAATAAATATAATTTAATACAATCGGGATGGTGCATCAAAGAACACATGCATGAATGCATAGTCCAAAGAAATTGTGCAAGGGGCCTATGGTTTGGAAACAGCCCAAAAGTAAACTTAATCTGCCACTGGCGAAATGCATTTTCTTTGAATGTGGGTTTCAATGCCATTTCGATGAATGTGAGTTTCAAGAGCAGAAAAGCTTACTGTTCATGTTAAATCTGTTTTCATTGCGAGACTGAATTGCTTTTTGTTTAGTAAATGGCTATCAGTGTTTGTGCTATAAAATTTGAAATAAATATTTTAAATATCTCTAATCTTTGTAGCAGTAAAGAAGAAAATAGTATGCACACTGACAGGTTTGAACAGTGTTTATGGTAACTGGGAAGAAATAGCTAAGAAATGGGATCCTGGAAGGGCTGGATGGGGAGCAGCTACTGGGGAGTGGGCCCTGATCCATTATCCAGCTAGGGCCCCATTTGACCATGATCCGGCTCTCGCTACAGTCCCGAACGAAGTTCACATATTTTGTGAACGAAAGCGCTAACGAAATAAATCTTTAAAAGTTCTGCAGGTTTCTTCTTTCTAGCCATCTGGCTTGGATTACAGTTCTGCAGTTTGTTGTGCTTCTTAGTTTATTCTGTTAACTTTCTAAGTTTGTAAGAGTAATATTTAAAAAGTGTCCCTATTTCTGGTCCTTTGCCCCTCCATTATTTATGACTTTGTCCAGATTTCTTGCTCTAAGAGATTGAGATTGAGGGGTATGAGTCAGATAACTGTTATTTTTCTTTTCCTTCTTGCTCAGAGCTGTCTGTCAGTCTCTTCAGCAGGACTAAAGTTGAATGTCAGGTTCCCCAGATCAAACACATTGTGGTAACAATGTTTTCTGCTTTTGTCTTAACTGATGAAGCTGGTGTGAGCATGACCTTTAACCTGATAAACATATTCACATTTCCACACACATTCACAGTATGACACCAGCATCTCACTCAGTGAGATGCTTGTGGCAAGAAGAAATTTCAGACTATCTAGAAAATGTAAGCTGACCCAGGTCTTCATCACCACCCTCAGCATAACCACAATATCCTCTAGTGGGTCTATATTAGTTCGCCAAAATGGTATTCTGGCAAACACCTATTCAGTGACCCCTAATCAGCGAAAATTGCGTCAGCGATTTGCTGAATTTACTAAGGGCAACAAAATAGTTGCTCAAAACACAATAGACCAACTTTTCGTTGACTCAAACCCACTCAAGTGGGAGGCTTTGCCCCCACACCCCCCTAACTATATAAACCAACTATGGGATCGCACTACAGTGGAGAAAAGGGCAAAATTCTGTAGTTGTCCATTGTGCTTCGGGCAACTATTTCATTGCCCTTCATGAATTCAGTGAATTGCTGAATCGATTTTCGCTGATTATGGGTCGCTGATAGGTGTTTGCCGGAATACCATTTGGGCAACCTAATATAGACCCCTCTAGCACCTGGACTGTTAGGTGAACAAAGAACCTTTGTGGTAATTGCTGACACGCTGACTCCATACTTTGGAAGCTGACTTTGTTAATCATGCTGGGGGGATTCAATACTGCTAAGGCCTGAAACTCTAAATCCAGCCCTGTAAACATATCATGCATGTGGCCTAATGGTTAAGGTGTTTGCCTTACAAATACAAGGTACAGGGTTTGAATCTCACAGGGGATAATTGGCTAGGCTTACAATGGCTCGCAAGGGCAGTTAGCCTAGTACTAATCTATGGGGTGGGAGGTTGGCATAATGGTTATGGTGTTTGCCTTACAAACACAAGGTGCAGGGTTTGACTCTCACATGGGGTAATTGCCTAGGCTTAAAATGGCCCACAAGGGCAGTTAGCCTAGTACTAATCCATGAACCTATGAACCTATGTATGTACCCTTGGGCAGCAATTCAATGCAACAGGAGCATTTACATTTTAAGTAGACAGTTATGGTGTTCTTCAATCTGTTAGTGACAAAAACTGGACCTGCTGCTTGTAGAAACAGCCCACAGCCAAAGAATGGCAGGTACATGGCTGATTCTAGAAAAAAAAGCTAATTTTCAAGAAAACAAATTCATGACTAGCTTTGTTTTGGCATTCCTACAGAATGCTGCAAAACATATAAATTCACGCTGCCATATTCTCTAGATCCATTGCATAAGGAGATGGTGGGCTGCTCTTTTTATTGTCTTCCAGATCTTTAACAAGAAAGCAAAAGTGTATGTTTTTATTCAGTACATTTACAAAGCTGACCCAGGGATTCTTAGGGAGTGATGATAAACAGCTTACTTCCACAACACTGTGGTACACAGGCAAAATTTAAATACAAAGAACCATTTGTGTCTTTTATTACTCTGCAGCATGTGTACACAGTTCCTTGCCGTGACGAGTCACTGGGGAAGGACAACTAAAGCAGCAGAGGAAATGCAGGAAGGCAGCTTTTTTGAAGGTCTGCCCACTTGCTTGCTACACAGCTCTGTTTAAATGCATGGGGTGGGATTTAGATAATTAATGTCATGGGTTGTTTTTCACGTTCCACCCTTGCTGCGCAGGAGAATCATGCTATGAAGCAGAACAGATGTGAGGACAGGACTAAGAGTCTTTGTTCTCTTTTCTTGTAAAATAAATCTTTCTAAATGCCAACAACCTTCTTGTCTTTAGCTTGTATTCTAAAAAGAAAAAAAAAAAGGACTGGGTTTGTGTATTTCAGTGAAGACATTTGCAGCATTCCAAAGCTCAGTTTACTTTCTGCTACATGAAAACGTAGATGTATTTAGAGCTACATGCCCATTTTATTTCTTTTGTCTTGCCTTTTCTAACACTTGTGCTTATCTGTCTTTATTACTTACAATTTATATTTAGTCAAAGCCATCTACTTTCTCAATGGAACAATTGTATATATATAAACGTTTAGAGTGAAACAACTTGGCTGTTTTCCAGGAAACGAAGGAGGGGGAAGGGCTCCTGTTTAATGAAAGGCAGTCAACAACTGAAGAGTGAAATAGTCGTAATCTTTCATTGTGCTCTGTTCGGCTGTAAGGAAAACAGGAAGATGCAAACAATGAAGCAAAACTGTTTTTCCTAAGAACATTTTCCTTATCAGTTCAGTATCAGCTTTACAGTGGGTGAGTGGAGCACGAATCCTTGTATTGGTGAGAGGTAGGAGAGGGTGTAAAATAGAGTGTAAAAGAATAAAGAAAAAAATAACATTAACATTTAGCACGCCACAGAGATATGTCAGTTCCACTTTGCACCTTGTATGTTAATGTATGTAAATATGTTTTATGTTTTTAATATTTAATGCAATAAACATATACTTTAACAGCACAGTACTTTTATTACAACAGAACATAAAGAACA
Source organism: Protopterus annectens (assembly GCF_019279795.1). Taxonomy (NCBI): domain Eukaryota; kingdom Metazoa; phylum Chordata; order Ceratodontiformes; family Protopteridae; genus Protopterus; species Protopterus annectens. The sequence goes on from NC_056728.1 coordinate 1,665,557,860, forward strand.
TTAACAATGGAAGATTTTGTAATCTGCAGTATAAATGTTGCTACTTTTGTTTTCAAAAACCACACTGCAAAACTTCCAAAATATGTAAATGTAATAGAGAACAGCAGAGAAAGGGTTGGGGGTTGGTATAATGGTTAAGGTGTTAATCTGACAGGCACAATGCAAAACTTTCAAAATATATAAATGTAATAGAGAACAGCAGGGAAAGGGATGAGGGATGGTATAATGTTGAGGTGTTTACCTCACACGCACAATGTACAAGGTTTGATTCTCACCTTTGGAAAGAAAATTGACAAGGTTTAAGATGGCGAACACAGGAATTTAGTCTAGTACTTAAGTATGAACCTATGAGAGGGTTTAACCATACTCTTCACATGGTACAGAAGGCTTTGTTCCCTTGAGAGAGAGACAGACAGACAGACAAAGAGTGTGCATGTGTGTATATTTGTGTATGTATATATACACACACATTTACCTTACCTGTTTCGTCTAGCCCAGAATAAGCCCCCCCCCCATATGCCAAACTTACAAGAGGATCCAGCTATATTTGCGCTATAGTCACCTTTGACCTAGAAGAGGTAGTACTTGTTAGCCAGGATGCAGTAGTTTCATCATGGCTGGTAGGGAGAAAACAAAAACACAGATGCCTGGAATCTTACTGTGACTGATTTGCATCTCACTGACATCAGCTCTATAAATTGGTAAAACATGCATAATTTACACATAGCATCATTTTGGATTGCTTTCTTTAGCAGAGTTTCAGGGTTACATGTGCTAATTGCTTTAGAATTTCATGAGTACTCACTGCAGTCCCATAATAGAATAGAGCTTCTCTTTCACATTTATTGGGTTTGATCTTTGTCAGCCAAGGTAGATTCTGATAGAACATTTTCTGTAATAACAGTGTTAGGAGGGAAAGCATTTAAATTGATTGACAGTCACACCATCACAATGGACATCACTGAAAAAACATTGAAATCTGCAAAATTTGCAACACAAATTGTTGTATTTCTTGTGTTAAGTTCACATTTGTACACTTGGCTTGCATATGCTACGCCAGTTTGGTTATCACATTTCTTGTTGTAAGTTCACATTTAACAGCTATGGTGGTAGATGTTCTTAGTATTTATACAATGACAAAGTATGTGCCCTGAGCCACACACTGCTATTAGTGAAGTCACTTAGCAGTAGCCTGACTATTGTTATTAGACAGCAAGCCTAATGAATACCAGATTATCAGTATTTGCTGTAGGTTCAAAGTTACCCAAGTCAATATTAAAAGAATGCTTAACCAATAGAGAAAAGAAGATGCAGAACTAATCAATCCCTGATGGGTGCATGGAGTAAATAGTTCTGGATGAAAGAATGTGTTGTCAGAGCGAACTGATAGGGTTCAGTTAGGTCAATTCCAATCAGAAGGGAGATTTTTACAGACTGAAATAATAACATCAACAAACACTGCACCGATAATATGTCATCTGTCCATGTCTCTTAGTAGGAAGTCTATCACTGACCAGAAGGCAGAGATAAAACCAGGCTGACAAGTTTCTTATAAGAGCTTCGACATTGTTGAGTGCATTGACACTATCATATTGGCTCTCACAGATAACAGTTGCATATAATGGCTTATACTACTGACAATAACTTTCTTATAACAAGTTCCCACTTGCCTGCAGTTGTAAAACAAGGGTTTATTCAAGAACTAAAGACCAAAAAAAGATTCTAGCTGTCCAGCTGTTTACTTACAAGTGCTGACAACAGCTTTCTTGAAGGAAAAAAACAAGTTGCCCAGGCACTACTGACAGCAGGTTTCTTGAAAGAAGCTGGACTTTGCTGGGTGTATTTACACACTTAGTTAAACTGCAGTCTATTCAAGAAATGAAAACTGAAAAAGAACAGAATGTGGCCGCCCAAATATTTTCTTACGGGAACTGACAAGAGCTTTATTACAAGAAAGCGAAAGTAATAATATAGCTCTGCCTAAGCACAACTGAAAACAGGTTTCTTATAAGTCACTGGATCTTAAATGCATTTGGATACTTGGTAGGCATCTGTCATTTGCACCAGGTTATCACATTTCTTGATTTAAGTTTGCAGATGCATATAAGGGCTTGGATGAGTACATATTACTGATAGCACATTCACAGTTGCTTATAAGGGCTTAAAAAGAACATTCACAGTTGCTTGTAAGGGTTTACACGTCATTACTAGTAACCATTTTTTTATAACAAAAAGTCATGGTAAGCTATGCCTGCTTTCTTATAAGCTATTACTAAACACCCATGAAACGGTTCTCTTGTATCTAAACAGAGTATTGTCTAACTAAATATATTCTCCTACTTAATCAGTAAGTCATGTGCATTGTCTAAGACTCTGGTATTATACTGCATTTGCTAGCTAGTCACGCAAAGAATACTACAACAGAATAAAGTAATAATATGTAAGTATACATTTGTCCATGCATTACTAAGATTAAATACAATGTCTACAGCAATATAAAACACAAACGAGCAGAATCTAACTTCCTATAGTAGTGTGGTGTCAGGAATATATTCCATCAACTGCCAACATCTTTACTTAACTGAAAAGAAGTGTAGTGCTTACAGTCACAGTGTATAATAAAGTAGTCACATATCTAAATTCTGAGTGCCTACAGTATATAATGTGTCCTCTGGATGCCTGATTGGGTTACCACATGTCCCTCTTTATGCAGGACAGTCCCTATATGGGCAGTTGTGTCTTGGAGGGGGTGTCAAAAAATGGCAAATGTCCTGAGATTTTAGGACAAACAAAAATTTCCTACTACTTCTAGTAGTTGTATAAAACATTTATTTTGCATTTGAATAATATGACATGAAACAACATAACCCAACATTCTGTAAAACCTAAGCTTTTATTTTTGGCAGCAAAGTGAAGTCTGGTTCACTGCAGTAGTTGTGGGTATGGTTTGTCCTGCGAAATTACACATTTCCACAGAAAATGCCCTGCTTTGGGCAACTTAAAAAGATGGTGTGCGGATTCTAGGAATGAGTGATATCTGCTTCTGTATCTGTTTCATGTTAGCGCTGACATATTTTGGTTATTCGGAGAAGATATACAGAACTGTCCAGTCACAACTGAATTTAAAAATGCTGCTTTCGGATATGTTTGTTTGTACATTAGAGAGAAAGTATAAAGACAAATGTTACTGGGCTTTTAGTTAAAGCTGACATAAAAACGTGAAGCGCGAGACATTGTTTTTCTAGTGCAGAGGATAAACATCTGCTCATAACGCAGGGGCTTTGTCATTCACTGGATATATGTGAAGTGGACTCTTATAGGTATACAGAAAAAAATTATAGTAAGTATCATAAGAGGTCCAGATACACAATGCCATATTGCCAAAGACATTTGCAAAAGTACAATTCCAGGTCCAGATGTGCTTGTCATTTTTCCATGATTTTGTGCAAAGTCACAGAAGATACTTTGTGTGCAAGCATCAAAATCAAATGATCCTTCACTGTAAAGTACAGTTGTGTACCTACCATAAATGTAGATGTTCGAATGTATTCACTGTTGCAGTCATTACTCTTGGGTTATCCTGCTGGCAGGCTACCCGCAGTCGGCCAGAATTCCAAAGTCTAGGTCCGGCGTCAGTTGCTGTCACCTCTTCCCTGACGTCAGTGCGCCAGGGGTATAAAAGATGCAGCCAACGCCATTTTCTTCAGTTTTTCTTGCCCCAGATGTCAGGTGCCCCTAAATTGGAAGGCTGAAAGAATATGCCAATAACAATACATGCACAAAAATAACATGTCCTTCATCTACAAGCAAATGCACCAAAAAGGTTGTATAGGATAGAGAAGTGCAGATAAGCCCCAGCAAAGAAAAGGGGGATGGTGGGTGGGTAACCTGGACTGCAACAGTGAATACACTCGAAGATCTACATTTATGGTAGATACACAACTGTACTATGTTCATCGTGTTTCACTGTTGCAGTCATAACTCTTGGGTTGAATCCCAAAGCTGAAGTAGGGTGGCTGGGCTAAATAGGATTAGGAGAGGCTATGAGGCCCTGCAGAACTGCAGTGGCAAAGCCTGCTCTGGACTTAGAGTAAAGAGGTAAGTGGTAGTGCTTTGTAAAGGTGTGCACTGAACTCCAAGTTGCAGCCTCTAAGATATCTTTGGTTGGTACTCCTCTGAGGAAGGCTGCTGAAGTGGCTGCTGCTCTGGTGGAATGAGGCCTAATGTCCTTAGGCACTGATTTGCCATGTTGAAAATAGCAAAAACAGAAGCAATGGCCTATCCATTTAGAAATAGTCTGTTTTGAGATAGCCTTTCCTTGTGAACCTGCAGCATATGACACTAAAAGTTGCTCAGTCTTTCTGAAAGCTTTAGTTCTGTCCAAGTAGAATCTTAAATGCCTGTGTATGTCCAAAGAATGCAGAATTTTCTCACCCTTGTTCTGTGGATTAGGATAAAAGGTTGGTAAGTGAATGGTTTGGTTGAGGGCCACACTGGACACCACCTTAGGCATAAATTTAGGGTTCGTCCTCAGAGAAACCCTGTCTGGATGGAAAATGATGAAAGGTTCCACAGCCATGAGTGCTTGTAACTCTGAGACTCGCCTTGCAGAGGTTATTGCTAGGAGCAGAGCTGTTTTCCAGGATAAGAATTTTATATCTGCTGTTGATGCTGGCTCGAAAGGAGGCAGTGTGAGTTTTTCCAAAACATAATTGAGGTCCCAGGCCAGAACTGGTGCTCTCCTTGCAGGCCTAATGTTTTTGGCCCCTCTGAGGTACTGCCTTATTAAATGATGAGAAAAGATAGGTGGTTCCGTATTGTAATGGGCTGAAATGGCAGAGGCATGAATCTTAATAGATGAGAAAGAAAGGCCTTTGTTTAGCATCTCAGTTAGGTATTCTAAATTCTGAGGGATATTTGGTACACACGTGTCTATGCCTTGTTCCTGGTTCCAAGCAGAGAATCTCTTCCATTTTTCTGCATAAGATTTTCTGGTACTGGGCCTCCTGGCCTCCAAGATAACATCCATAACAGCTTTTGAAAGAGGAGTGTTCTGAATGGCTACATTATCCGCCATGCTGCCAGATTTAAGGTCCTGAGTTGGCTGTGCAGGATCTGACTGTTTTGTTAGGTCAGCAAGTGAGAAGTTTGAGGCAGTATCCATGCTGGACCTTGAGACAAGCTCTTCAGAATTGGGTACCAGTGCTGGCGTGGCCAGTTTGGTGCAATCAGTATCATTTTTTTCTTCTCTTGTCTGACCTTTAGGAGTACCCTGGGAAGGAGAGGCAATGGGGGAAAGGCATATACTGTTAGATTTTTCCAGCTGAAGGATAGGGCGTTCACTTTCCATGCTTGCTTGTGATAAATCCTTGTGCAAAATCTCTGCAATTGGCAGTTGTGAGGGGAGGCAAATAGATCTATGTCCGGGCATCCCCATTTCCTTATTATCATGCTGAAGACTTGTGGATCCAGTTTCCATTCGTGGGGATCCATGAGATTTCTGCTTAGTTCGTCTGCCAGAGTATTTGTTTTTCGTGGCAGGAATTGTGCTTGCAGGTGAACTTGAAAAGCCAATGCTGTGTCCCATAAGGTCATTGCTTGTCTGCAGAGGGGGTAGGAATGTGTACCTCCCTGTTTGTTTATGTATCACATGACCGTAGTGTTGTCTGTCTTTATCAGTAACTGACCTGGATGAAGTAGGTCCTTGAGGGCTGTCAGGGTATTTTTAACAGCTAGCATCTCTTTTTGATTGATGTGAAGATGCATCTGGTTTGCAGGCCATGTGCCCTGAATACATTTTCCTGCCATATGGGCCCCCCAGGCATAATCTGATGCATCCGTTGTCAGTGTTTGTCTGGCTGAGGGTAAACTGAATGGCAGACCCTCGTTGTGGTGACAGGCTTCTGCCCACCATCGAAACTATTGTTGCAGGCAGGGAATGAGTGCAATTACTGTCTCCAGGCTGTGGCAATGTTGAGTCCAAACACTTTTTAGATACCATTGTAGTTTCCTCATATGCAGTCTGGCATATGGAATTAGTAGAATGCAGGATGCCATGAAACCCAAGGCCTGCAGGATTTTCCTTGCAGATAAGTGGGTTTTTGTTGCCAAATTCTTGAAGTAAGTAGTCATTTGCTTTTGTTTGTCTGGCGTGAGATAAGCCATCTGGGCAGTTGTATTTAGGCTTGCACCCAGGAATATTATCTCTTGAGAGGGCACTAGGTTTGATTCTTTTCATTTACTGTGTACACTAGGCCAATTAGTAATCTTTTTACAAACGCCAGATGCTTTAGTAGAATGTCTTTGTTCTCTGCTTGAATTAGGCAGTCGTTCAAGTAGGGGTATATTTGAATTCCTTTTTGTCTGCAAAACGCAATTACTGGTGTCAGGCATTTTGTGAAGACCCTGGGCGCAGTAGATAAGCCAAAGGGCAGTGCAGAAAATTGGTAATGCATTGAGCCAGCTATGAATCTGAGGTGTCTTCTGCAAGATTGTCTGATTGGGACATGCAGGTATGCCCCTTTTAAGTCCAAAGTTACGTGCCAAGCTTTCTTGCCCAGCATGGGCAGTAGCTGCTGTAGAGTCAACATCTTGAATTTTGGAACTTCCATAAACGTATTTAGTATAGACAGGTCCAGTATTGGTATCCAGGTTTTGTCCTTTCTGGGTACTAGGAAAAGTCTGGAGTAAAATCCTTACCCCTGCTCTTGTTGTGGTACATGCTGAATGACCCTCATATCCATGAGGGCTGTAATTTGTTTTTGTGCCTCTGCCCATTGATTGTGTGGCAGGTCTGGCATACCTTTTGACCTTGGTAGAGTGTGAAAATGGAACCTGTAGTCTTGGGACACTATGTTCAGGACCCATTTGTCTTGGGTAATCCTTTTCCAATTTGATGAAAAAAGTGCTATTTTTCCCCCTAAGGGGGAAAGTCATTGGGACTGTTTCCTGAAAGATTGTGATTTGTCTTCTCCGCTTTTGGAGGTAGGAGCACCCCATTGTTTAGGCCTGTATGAGCCTTGGGGCTGAGATCTGCCTCTGGGACGCCTGTATCTGCCTCTTTGTGGTCTGTCTGACGCTGAAAAGTACCAATTTTTAGAAGGCCAGTTTCTGCTAAACCTGGGTGGCTGTACCTGTAAGAAATCCTTGACTGTCTGCATGTATTTTGCTTTATCCTCCATTTTTTTCAACACCTCTTCTGCTTTAGTACCAAACAAAGTATCATGCTGTAATGGTGCATCTAATAATTTTGATTAACATGATCAGGCAGATTTTGTTCCTTTAACCAAGCATGCCTTTTAATAACAGAACCTGTAACAGCGGCCCTGCAAGAGGCCTCCAGAGAATCATAACCACATTGCAAAGTATGCTTTCCCACTTGTTCAGCTGCATGCAATAAATCCTGCAATTCCTTGTTCTCTGAACATACAGTATTTGTCAACATTTTCCGTTTAAGCAGTGACATTAAATATTGCTGATATTTAAGCATATGAAACTGACTATTTAAAGCCCTTACGGCCAGGGTTGCAGAAGTGTAGACTTTTTTTCCCCCATCTGCCTAGAGACCTGGAATCCCTATCAGAGGGGACAGGGTTTTTGCAGTGGAAGCTTTAATCCCCTTGGGACCCTGAGATATAGTTTCTGGGTCAGCAGCGGGGTTTTTATACAGAAATTTATGAGAATCCGGGAACCTGTAGTATCTATCTGGCTTAGCAGGTGCAGGGGGTAAAGAGTCTGGGGACAGGCCGGACTCTGAAAATACATCATCTACATTGTCTAGGACAGGTAGAATAGCAAGGGGTCTGTGCTGAGGAAGTAGCAGAAAGTCTCTGAGCCTTTTCTTAGATTCAGAATAATCTTGGCTCTCCCAGTGGAAATGTTCTCTCATGGTATGCAGGGTTTCCCCAAAAGAATAATCCTCAGGAGGAGAGGCTGAAGGAATGGATTCTTCAGCATCAGAGTCCTCATAGGGAAGCATGGAGTAATCCTGTTCAGAAGAGGAATCAGAGGAAATAGAAACCTGATCAGAAGAATCATACTCTGTCTTTTGCCTAGGCCTCTTATCAGGAGGGGGGATGGGAGCCCCTGATCAAAGTAATTAAGTCTTCGGCCATTTTAAGCATCTGTTTTTAGGCATGGAAGTCTGAGTAGGAGAATGCTGTACTTGTTTCTTTGTCTTTAGTGATGCTTTGGTCTTTGTCTTTGAAGCTGAAGATGGCTTAATATATAGTTGTGTAGGTCTGAAGACACTCTCAGAAGCCGATGCCTGCTCAGCGGCTCCGGACCCATCTGAGGGAATGATTTCTGAGTGTCAAATACCTTGAGTATCCAGAGGCCCAGTCAGCTCCACGTGGGAGTCGGAAGCGGCCTGTGGCTCTGAGGTAGCGGGCGCCCAGGGCCTGCAAAAGTGCCTCACTGAGAACCGGTGAACCGGCGACTGGCCTAGCAGAGGCTTCATCTGTTTTGGACCTCGGATACCTATCTTTTTCCTTGTCATTGCATTTTTTGTAAACTCCGGTTGTCGGCTGATCCGACGGCATTATATAATTAAACCTTCGGCCAAAGTAATGGAATGCAAAATCGAACCGACGCTTGATAGTGCGTTGGTTAAATCTAGCACAAAACCAACAACTAGCAACGCTATGATCAGGGCCTAGGCAAGGAATACAGTAAGAGTGAAAATCCTTATGAGGTATTTGCTTCCCACAAGAAATACAATTGTTAACTTTTTCTGACATCGGTCTGAAGCAAGAAAAAAGTTTCCTCAACTGGGTACTTAACTTTAATGAAGACTTTGGTTCTGAAATTCGTATTTGAAAATCTCAGGAGTCGGCCGACCGGCACTTGCGAACTGCTTTTGCTTCGGGCACCGCACGGCAAGAAAGACTATAGAAAATGGAGTTGGTTGCATCTTTTATACACCTGGCGCACTTACATCAGGGAAGAGGCAACAGCAACCGACGCCAGACCTAGACTTTGGAATTCTGGCTGACTGCGGGTAGCCTGCCAGCAGGATAACCCAAGAGTAATGACTGCAACAGTGAAACACGATGAACATCTTCAATGCAGATACATGACATTAGAGGCTGAGAAGAGCTATTGAAGTGTGTAGTTTTTCTTAGTAAATTTGTTTCACAGTGCTCCACAGGAGCAGGGCAGGTGCTTTTACTAGTTGCTACCATTGCTGGACCTCAGTAAGTCTTTGTTGTGAATATTTGATGGTAGCTTCTTAACAACAGGGAAGGTGTGTCATTGACTATACAGCATTTGCACGCTCCTTTTTTTCCCCAAGATGCATATCAGGGTGTCCCTTAGTTGTCATGGTCATCGTCAAGCCCCTTTTCCCATCTTACATGGGGTTTAGGTGACGTATCAGCATTAGTCAATGTGATCAGCTCACCTAGAGCCAATACTGACTCCGTCGGGTGATTAGGGTGCCCCCTTAATGTACATTCCTATGATAAAAAAGGTGGCAGGGCTTACCCCGTTATCTGGAATGGTTTACTTGAACTGCTGGATGAGTACTATCATCATCATCATCACTGACTACAGTGCTTCCTTAGGTATGTATAAATCCAAGCATATCGCTCAGCTAGAAAGGTCTCAAAGATACCTAAACCAAGACAATTAAAGACCTTGAATCTTTCAACTGCCGTGATATTATAGCACAACTCTTGCACTCAGTAGCCTATGGGCTGTTTCAAGTTGACCTGTGTCTCTTTCTCTCTTTTTTTTTTATCACTTGTGTCATAGGACAATTTACATTCATATAAAAGTAATCAGACTATATTAGCATAAAAAACATTATAGTTCACATATATTGCTATATATCATATAACCTAAGCAATATTACATAAAATATTCAATTGCTGTCTTTTTTTTACAAGATACATCTTTATTAAACCATCACTTACTGCATAGGCAGTCATACATTTATGTAAATGAAAACAATCCACAACGGCACAATCCTAGTTACAAGCATTTTACATCACAAACCATACTGACGCATTCCCAGTTTCAAACATTATGCATCACTTAGTCTCTTTTTGAACCATGAAAAGACCCAATCTTAGAAATGCCTACACTTAGAGACCTAAATAGATAAAAATAATTAAGACTCGCTGGAGAAATTGTTTCCTAACTCAGCATATCCCCAGCCTATGGTATAAGTTACCATTGCACATCAAATTACTACTTTGACTACCTTATGTCTGGCCTTGATGATTGAGTGAATATACACAAACTTATAATCAGGGTTATCTTATCTTGTACAGCCCTGCTTTTTTGGGAAGTGAGCACTAGTAAGTACTTGAAAAGGAGAGGCATATTTTTTTAAGTGTGTCTGCTTAAAGGTGTATATGTCTGGGCATCTTATGATATTCAAACATAGATCACTGCTTTGCAGTAGCCTAAGCTATTTGGAGCCCTACCCAACTGCAGTCAGCCCGCTTTCTAAAGCTAAGTGTGCCTTCTCCATGCTGTGTCAGATTGCCCTGACCTCTGCAAGAAGAAGACTATTTGAATTGCAAGCTGCATGGTGGGTTAGCCTCATCTAATTTTCCACAAAAAGTAGGGTTTCCTTAAGAACGAATCATTTGTTTATGCTTAAAGTGGTATCAGAGTTTACTTTGAGCCAAGCTGTCCAGCTCCCTGTCTTCTTTCCAGAACATAAAAGTAAAGGAGAAGAGATTTTATTTATTTTTTAATTTATATGTTATTTTAATTGGCCTTTGTTTATCGGGATAGTCCAAATGGGAGTAGCATGAACCCTTTTTCAGAAAGCGGTGGCTTGGGGATAAAAGCTCCATATACTGTGCAATCATTAAAGCAATCATGAAAGTTTAAACAAAAAGACTATTTCTAAATGTTTGTCTCATGCTGTTAACATTTGTAATGCCCACCACAAGACAATTCCAGGCAGGATCAAGGCGCGGTCACCATATTGATCACTGCTGCAGTAACTTTAGCTGTATGGGTTACATCCTGCCAAGGATATAACAGCTAGCCAGCTTCCATAGGTTCATTGGTTCATAGGTATATACTAGGCTAATGACCACTAGGGCCGTTAAAAGTCTAGTCATGCAACCTAAATGTGACCACAAATTTGATTTATATTTGATTTACAGGGGATAATTTACTGACTGCCTCTGTTCATCAAAGACATTGGAAGGAGCCAGACCAGGGAATGAATTTCTGATTGCCTATCTGTTGGTCCAAGTTGCACTCATATATGGTTAGGGAGAAACTCTGCTTCATATGGATGGGAAGCTTGTTCCAGAGAATGGGAGTTCTCTATGAAATGTCTGACTTTCCAACATGTCCTATTTTTCTTGGAAGCAAAATTTGTGTTTTTTAATCTAGTAGTTTTGATGCTGTTTCTTTTACAGATATGCAAAAGACTCATCAAAATATGGTAATATGGTCCAGGGATACCTTGTATGTCAGACAAAGATCTCCTCAGAAGTCCGTATGATATTGAGTAAAGAGGCAAGGCTTTACTATGATCAGCGGAGGACATTTTGTTTACTCCCTTTATTCGTTTTGTAAGGAACCTTTGCAAACATTCCAGTTGCTGTATGTGTCAGGTCAGGTACATACCAAAGGGCACATTATACTCTATGATGGGCCTGATGAGGGCCATGAACAGTGGTATGATGACCTCTGTAGACCTAGATGTCATACCTTTGCTTATAAGTCAAACAACACAGAAGGATTTTCTTATTGGACACGTTGCTCAAAGGCTATATTGCTATCTACATGAGTTCCTAGATTTCTGACTAGTGAATCAACTTTTAAGGGTGTTTGTTACCCAGGGTGGCAGACTTTCCAAAATGTACTGTAATGCATTTCTTCATATCACGCTGTTTTCATAGGTTCATAGGTTGGTACTAGGCTATCAGCCCTAGGGCCTATACAAGCCTAGCTATAACAATTCCCTGGCTATTTCTTCCCACACTATTTACTTCCCTGGACCCCTGTCTAACAGGGCAACTGACATGATCCCTGGGGTGAATTTCCTTTCTCCCATTCAATCGTCAAGGTTCCTTTTGAAGAGGGCCAGAGAGGCACTCTGCTTGACATGTATGGGCAATCTATTCCAGAGTCTGGGGGAGTCTCTGGTCCAGGTGTTGTTTTTTATTAGACCTTCCTGAAGGGTATTCTCAACTTGTGGTGATTCAATGACTGCTCCCATTTTGCAATCATCTGCGAACCTGGTAGACACAGGCCTTTGAGACTTGCTTTGACATCCAAGAAATAGATACCAAAGAGGAGTGGGCCTAGCACAGAGCCCCGGGGGACTTCACTGGTGAATTGCCTGTCTGTGGAGGTGGCCCTACTGATTCTAACCTCCTTAGTCTTATCAGTCAAACAGCTAGCTGTCCAGCATGTTTTAAAGGGGTTTATACCTACTTCTGTAAGTCTGTTGACCATGACTGAGTGAGGTATTGTATCAAATGCTTTATTCAGGTCTAAGTAGGCAGTATGCACAGTTTTCCCCTCATCCATTGCCTTAGTGACCTTTTCAAAGAAATCCACCAGATTCAGTAAGCATGATCTTCCTTTGAAAAAGCCAAACTGGGATGGATCCAGTGTCTAGAGGTCTCCAGCGTCCTGGTTGATAATTTCTATGATAATTATTTACATGGCTTTGGAAATAAGATTAGTCAGGCTAATGGGTCTGTAGTTTCCAGGATCTGTTGAAGGTCCTGCCTTATGAAGAGGGATGACAGTTGCAGTCCTCCATTCATATGGCACAAAGCCTGTTTTAAGACTAAAGTTAAATAATGACTCCAGGGCTGCTAGTAAGTCATATTCTAGACTATTCAGGAAGCATCCTAGGATGTTATCAGGGTTCCCTATTAGAACCGCGAAGGTCCACTTACATGAATAAACACTGATCGTCCTGAAGCGCAAAATTCAAAATGTCGAATCGTCATAGTTGGCCCTTCTGCGGTATAGCTCCTTATGGTAAGTGTGCGATAGTTGCGGACCTTAGGGTTAGGGTGCAGGTTAAGGTAAGTGCATAGATACTAATGTATGCAAGGTTTAGTGTAGGGTTAGAAGTAGGGTTTTGTTTAGTGTATGTATGTGGTTTATTTATTTTGTTTGGGTAGGTAGTATGTAGCCTGTTTTCATATTTGCTGCAAAAGGTCTTTCATGCTTATAATATAGACCCTGTTATCAGGGCCCTTTGGGGCCATGTTCTTGGCTTTATTGAGTGCAACCAGTACATGCTCCCTAGTTATAGATGTAGGGGTTATGCTTGAGGGTGAGAGGCGGGTAAAGCTGGAATTGAATTTGTCCTCTAACAGGTTCACTACATCACCAGGTTTGGTGAGTGTGGCACTGTCAACCAGCAATTCAGCACATTCCTATGTGATGCCCTTGAGGATTTTGATATAGCTGTAGAAGGCCTTATAGTTGTCTTTCACCAAGGAGGATATGTTAACCTCAAAGTTGTCATTGTCTGACCTAATTTGCCCTCTTAGTTGCCTATTTACTTTGATGAGAGAGTTTTTATCTTTATGGGACTTACCCATTCTGATTTTTGCCGTATTTATTTTTTCTTTTGTTATACATCCTGTTTAATTTTGGATGCCACCAGGGCAGTTTGTTTCTAGGGCTAGTTCTGGGCTTACTTATGGTAGGTACAGCAGCCTCTATACACTCATTGACATGTCTGTACAGAGTTTCTGAGAGCAATTCAGCACAGGCTGGTGTGTTCTTGGGGTTTAGAAGGGTTCTGAATTTTGTCAAACCATCATTTAATAATGGATAATTTGCCTTAGAATAGTTCCTATTACTGGTTTTAATAGGATTACAGAGTTGATTTTGTTATTTTGATTTTGAAGGAGACTCTTTTTTGGGCAGACCTTAGCAGGGAAGATGAGACATTGGGGGGGGGGGGGTGCAGCATTCTCCCATATTTGTTAGCACAAGGTCCAGTATGTTAGAGCCACTAATGGGTATAGTCACTATTTGTCCAAGGGTGTTTGTATTTACAAAGTCCAGGAATCCTTGTGCCTGTCAATTTGAGGCCATGTAGGATTCCCAGACTGTAGAGGGGTAATTAAAGTCTCCCATGAGTAGGGTATTAGGTTGGATGGTAAGTGTCTCCAGCAGGTCCAAGTATGCATTGTAATTTTTTGGGGATATGGAAGGTGACCTATAGCTGCCTATGATATGGTATGGGATTTTGTATGTGGTGATCTGCAAGTAGAGGAACTGCAGAACATCATCCTGTTTGACCACTCTAAGAGGTATGCTTATTATTGATGTATACTGAGACACCTCCACCTTTAGCCCTTGTCTGTGCAGTTAGTGGTCTAAAAGTTTAGAAGGCACTGAAACCTCGCACTGTTAGCAGTGGCAGCTGGTGACTTCAAATTAAAGTGGGGCTGCAGGAGACAGCTGAATGGGTGGGGCCAATTGGGAAGAGGTGTGGCAAACTTGAAAGGGGTGGAGCTATGCTCAAAACCACAAGAACTAGAACTTTAATTAAATATACTGCCCTGGGTGCCAAACCGTCATTACAAGAGTCCAATCAAGACAAAATGAAGTGTAGAAGGAAAAAATATTTCAATGCATTGGCTACATGACAACTTACATAATATCTAACTGGAAACAGAAAGGTTGTGAGGCATGAAAAAATAAATTACTTTTTAAATACATTACTGGAATGCCAGTCAAAATCAAGTATAAAAAAAACAAGCAACCACTTCTTGCACTGCAGTTCTAATTATAATTTATATTCAGCTTTTTAAAATGACCAAGTAGCATGCTGAAAGTAGCAATCTCTGTGATACCCCCACTTGTAAAAATGTTTCTTATCCAAACAAGACCTGCTGCCTGACAACAACTATCTACTTGTTTCATGGGGAAGACATGATCAAAGTAAAAAATGAACAGCAAACAAGAAACAAGCTCAAGATAAATTGCTTAAAGGATTACTGCACAAGTTATGGACCACACATGATAGATTGACATTTTGTTTAGTTTACGGGTAAAGCCTGCAGAGATGACTGCAAGTCTCCAACAAAGGTAATGAGCTTCTGAAAATACTGTAATCCTGTCCTTTATTACAAATACTGTCATATGCATTTCAGTACCTAAGGCTTATACCTTATCTAGTTATGTAACTATTCTCTGTATGGCAACAACAAAAAGGCTTTCAATGTTGGCAATTATTTAACAGTATGCTTATTAAAGCTTACTTGCATCTTACAGTCTCTGACAAGCTTACCTGATGGTCATTAAAGCATTGCTACTTAAACACAGAGTAACAGGGCACTGTGACATAATGCATTTTCTGAATAATAAGAAGCATAAATCAACACTATAAAAATATGACAGAAAACCAGAACATTCTGCAAAATCAAGGACAGATGAAAAGCCACGGTCATAATTGTGGTCTACCTTGGATGGGGGAATACTCTGCACACTTACATTGCATAACTGCTTCTTACCTTGCTTAGACACATCCAGAGCCACTACAATTGGGAGTGGAGTGCAACAAGTATGTCACAATTTGAAATGTCTTTAGCTGATGGTGATGTCTCTGATACTCATACCTCTCAACCTCAGAGCAAGAAATATGGGCAAAGACATACATAGAAGTGGGACACAGGCCCAAAAATAAGGACAATTTTTAAATATTGCTCTTATAAACTTAGAAAGATAATAGAATAGTAGTAGGTCTTGCATTAGTATGAATTTTCTGAAGGGTATGAAATCTGAAACCCAAATGTCTGCCATTATTTTCTAATTTCAATCTTTAATGATTTGCCACTAATTTGCCAGAAAACCACAATTTTATGAAAAACAAACCAGAAATGTGATGCAAAAATATAAAATTGCCACACAATACAGCTGGGAACCTGTCAAAGAAGGGACACCTTTTTTTAATAATAGAACTGTTAACTTGAGCAGCTAACAAAATAAGAGCATCTGCATACATTCCTGAAATAAAAGTAAACTATAACTCTGATCATTACAGTTATTTATAACTGTAAACCCACCACGTTTTCTCCTAAAATTGCCATTTTGCGGAGGGATTATTAGGGGGAGAGCAATATTTTGAGCCAAAACTGGGGACAGTTGAGAGGTTTGGATATTCCTGATTCTATAAAGTGATTTATTTGGACGTACATCTCAACCTCTTAAAGCAGGAAATCTGGACAAGGCAAAATATATTGGGGGAACATACAAACGGTACTAAAAATTGCTCTTGTATAAACTTAAGACAGTTGATAGAATAACAGGTCTTGCTTTAGCATGCATTTTTCTGAAGGTTATGATGGCTGAAACTCAATGTCTGTCATTATTTAGTGACTTCATTCCTAAACGATTTGCCAGAAAAAACACAAATTTTATGTGGAACAAACCAAAAATAAGAAGCAAAAATCTATTCATTCTGCAAAAATCTGGACAGTTGAGAGGTATAATTCAGCCGGGGCTGTCTGAGTTTTCTGCCCTTCCCTCCTCACAAAATTATGGTCGAATGGAGCCTCCTCCTGCAGCCATTTCAGTGTCCCATTCCTTGGTTATTTCGCCCCATTTACCATAAACACTGTAATGTGCATACTGCTTTACTTCTGTGATTATTTGGATTTCATTTGAAAGTTTTATTTTACAGGACAAACACTAATAGATATCTGCTAAACAAAGCAATGCAGTCTCACAATGAAAATAGACTTAGCAATTTCTCTGCCCTTGAAACTCACATTCATTGAAACAGCATTGAAACCCACATTCAAAGAAAATACATTTTGCCAATTGCAGGTAAAAATTAACTTTGGGCTGTTTTTAAATCATAGGCCCCTTGAACACGAAACATACACAATCTATTTGGTACACCTTCCTGATTGTATTAAATTACATTCCTTGTACAATACAGTATAGTTGTTAGAGGGCATTTTAAATTTGTTTTGAACATTTTTCCAGTAAACAATTAAACAAAATGCATGCACTGATAACGACAAAACTGCCCAATTCAGAACATTTCCATCATAAAAGTCTACTCAGACTTCTACAATCCACCAGTATCAGTGAATATACACAATCTCTGAAGACGTTAAAGTCATCTAACTAATTCCACATTAAAGAAATCTGTAACTAATGAAGAGGTTGCTGCTAGCAAACAACTTTATATGTCATCGTTTCATATACAGATAAAGTGCCTGTTGCCCTTGAGGAGTAAATTGCCTATGTTGCATTAAAAAAATGATAAGCTAGTAACATCGCAATAGGGAATGGATGGCAAACTGATAACAGGTTCATAGTTACTAGGTATCTTCGCCAAAAAGGACTGCAGCATCCACCCTCTTTACAACACAGTACAGTATCAGCAATGCATCTACCTACTGTGGGAGTAGAACCCACAGCTTTCTGCATGAAAAGCAAGTACACTACCTGTTGTGCTATTATCAATGCAAGCAGACTCTGCATAAGCAGCACTAAATTTTTGTTCCCCTTCAGCTCTCATCTCTTTGTAAAATCTACTTTATACTCAGCTGTATCTCTGAACTGTGTAGCACAAGAAATCTGGAAAAAGCCAAAATTTATTGGGAGGAGGGACAAAAGCCCAAAAAACAGGGACACATTTTAAACATTGCTTGTATAATCTTGGAAAGTTGCTAGAATAAAATGCTGTGTTACCACCATACATTGCACTGCCAAATCTTGAACCCAGGGGACCCTGTGCAAAACAGTCAGAGCAACATACCACTATGCCAAATCAGCTGTTTTGTGAAAGAGAGGAAGACTGAAACTTAAATGGCTACCATTTAGTGAATTCAGTTCACACCATAGCTGTCAACCTCTTAGCACAAAACACCTGAACAAAGCCAATAATGGGGAAGTACAGCCCCCAAACATATTCAGTGAATTCAGTTCTCACCATAGTTCTCAACCTTAGCACATAAAACCTGGATGAAGCCAATAATGGGGGAATACAGTCCCAAAAATAGGGACAAATTTCAAATATCTGTTATAAACTTAGAAAATTGCTAGAATAAAATGTTTTGTGTTACCATGTACTTTCTGAAGAATATGAAGTCTGAAATTCAAATGCCTGTTATTTTTATTTATTTAACATTTATTAACCAGGAAAGTCTGACTTGGAACAAAAGCCAATTTTCAGCAGAGGCCCAGGGAGAATCACTTCAGACAAATGTCTTTGTAAGATAGGAGGACATGCAGACTCCACCCAGAAGGCACCCCAGCCAACAATCAAGCCATAGTGCCTGTAGCTATTAAGCAACAATGCTACCAGTGCACCACTGCACTACTGACTTTGTAAGGAAAAACAAACATACAGAAACCACAGATTTTCTGAGGAACAGAGCAAATATGAGACAAAAATCTGCAATTTTTTTTTTTACAAATGGTGGTGGGTAGGGAATTCAGGCCCTTGCCACCTGTACCCAAGGTACAGGGTTCAAGCCTGAGGTTTTCTCTACCCACCACTATGTGTTCTCCCTAGCCGCCACTATATAGCAACTGGGGCATAACACACACACACACACACACACACACACACACACACACACACACACACACACACACACACACACACAACCTGAAGGTCCCATCCCCAATTCCAAGCATGCATACGTGGAGTTCCGGGACTCGTGATTTTGGTTTTGTTTTATTTTCTTCTTTCTTTCTACAGGTGGGGGGGGGCTGCAGTCCTATAGCACAAGCTGCCCCTGACTGCTAGGGTACACTCTGCTGCTTTAAACCATGTCTCAGTAACTGCACAGATATCTATATTCTCGAGTGTAAGGAGGGGTTGGAGGGAATCTAGTTTTATAATTTAGGCTCTTGGCATTGAACATTAACACCTTGAGGTTCTTTTGAGGTGATTGTGATATGTTGGTAGGTTTTTCAATTTGGCATTTCCTAAAAAAGGCACTATGGGGGGTGGACAAAGCCTTAACCAGTATTTGATGGCTTAGGTGGAAAGGTGCAGACCATCCTTGGCAAAGCAAAGTGGTTAGTTGACCCTGTCCTCCCAAGCTCCTTAGAATGACACCAGAAAGACAGCTAGTTACTGAAATCAGTCATTGTTTAGCTCTGTGGCATCATCCTCTGTGAAGGTAGTATGCTGCTCACTGCCATTCTCATACTAGCCTGAGACACAGTCTGAAAGCTCCATAATTTTCTCTTCATATAGTCCAGGGAGGTACATCTCAGGTCATTTACACCTACATAGACTATGATGGAATCATACTCGTACCTGTGGCATAGTGATTTGAGTTGTTGTATCTTTCGGCTTTTCCTGGTTAGAGGTCGCCACAGCGGAACTCCGGTCCGCTAATGATTGGCAGTAGATTTTTAAATACCGAGTTACCAGCCCTGACGCACAACCTTTAATGAAGGTACGCCCATTCACGCATGTCTCCACACAGAAGACGCTTTAGCTGAGAATCGAACAGGACATCGCCTTACTGTGAGGCGACAATGCTACCACAGCACCACCACCGCAGCTAGCAATGATTTGAGTACATACATGATTTGGTAGATCCTGGCTCTAGATAAGTAACTAACAGTTATCTTTTCCTTATTCAGCCTGATTCGAGAGGCATCAATATATATTACAATGGGTCTACTTTACAAGAATGAAATTTCACTTACTTGAAACCCATAAAATCGAGACAAAAAGGCTGACAGCACCAGCACACTGACATCTTGGAACACTGACTTACCACTCCAGGTAAGTAACCACTTGGCCATCCTAAACAAAAACGCAAACCAAAGAAAACCAAACCCACCCATGTGGGGGGCTGCATCCCCAACACCCCCTGTAACTAAATATACCAAATCTGAGATCACACTACCACAGGGGTAAGGGGCAAGATTCAATAGGATGGCCAAGCGATTACTTACCTAGAGTGGAAAGTCGGTGTTCCAGGACATTGGTGTTGTGCGGTCGTCGGCCTTTTCGTCTCGGCATTTTAAAAGTTGGGTAAGTAAATGTTCGGGTTTCTGAAGGGGACCCATTTCAGTGGAGTCCCCAATAATGACAGTCCTGGGAAGTGTGCTTGCTTGGTTTAGGATCTTAGTGTTTGGAGGTCTACTGAGAGTGACAACATGTGTAGTGTTAAATGTTTTTTTTTTAGTGCCTTTGGGCTTGCTGAGGCTTAACTTTGACGGCGTGTGATCTAGATGATCTTCATTGTTTAGGAAGATTTCGTTTAAGTGCCTCAGCAAATGTTAGTCTGTGTGAGGTGTGTTCTGTGTTTGGTTTTGACAACCTAATGTGAACTTGTATTTAAGAATTTAGCCTCCAGTATCATTGTGCAAATACACCTCTCACATACTGTGTCGGATTCTTTAAGGATTAAGTGGTTGTTAATAACGAGGCATTTGTTACATTGTCTCAAGATCCCCATGTCCAGCAAACTGGCTACAGAGAAGTTAGGAAATTGCATATCCATACTGTCCAATCCTTTGGTTTGTGAGCTATGTGAGGGGGGTGCATTGAGGTTAGAAGGCTATTTAGGGTGCTTTGTTTGTGAAGACTAATAAGGATGCTTTATTGGGGCAGATTATGCTAAACAGTACTAAATTATTCTAACATTAATGTTTACACAATACTGAATTCTACTAAATCTGTAGGTATTGCCCCAGCTAGCTGCTCTAATCTTGTTTACACACAAAGCATTTTCAGTTTATTACTGCTTCACAGGTTATAGTTTTATGGACTGCTCTATACAGAAAATTTGTTTGCTAGGTGTTTGCTACTGTGCAGGGCACTGCTAACCCATGCAACCATGCAAAATTTATAGCAGCTCAGGAAACACAGAAAACTAAATAATGAGCCCTCTGACCAATAAAATGACTACACCATATGTCCTTTTGTGCATTTCCCAAGTTGGATAGTCCAGGCAAAAACCTACTGCCACAAGATGAACAAACCCAGTCCTCCTAATATAAAAACACAGTAGAAGAGAGTCACACGTTCAGTGCTAACTCAAACAATTTAAACAGTTATCTGGAAATCCCTTGCTGAAGGTAATTTGAACACAATAACAGTGAGAGGAAGAGCAGTTTTGTTTTTACAAAAAAATCAGTGAACTGCACACATAAAAGCAGGAAACAAATGTGATCACTCTAAATAAGTTAATTGCGATTTAGCAATCAAGGGTACAAAACTTTGTTTGGATGGCACTGGATTCTAGTAAAACACATCTGGAATGCAGGCTAGGACTGAAAGCTTTGCTGAGCTTCAGGAAAATTAGCAGGAGATTGTGTGTGGTAAAAGAGGTTTATTTAAGAACAATACTGGCTTGTTGGGTGGACAGTCAGTATCAAGGGTCTGTGAAAAACAGTAGGTGCAGAGAGTACATAAATAGCTTAAACAACAGTCAATGGCAGTGAAAAAAGGAAGGAGGGACTTAGATATCAGATAGTCATAAGGGGTGGAGGGCAGAGAGACAGCCTTATAAAATAATAACAGCAGAAGGGTGAGAGGGTTGGGAATTTTTCAAAGAACAAGCAGGCTAGTTACAGAGGCTAGCAATCAAATAATGACAATATTGGAGCTCTTTCAGAAACTTTAGCTTAATGTGTTAGTGAGGTATAGAGCAGACACAGAATGCAAGCAGGTAAATGATAAGCAGAATATAAAAGCACTTCAAGCACAAAGTAGACCAGAAACAATTATCTCACTATTGAACTTCTACTACAGTTTAAGCCACCAGACTATGCAGAAATGTACTAGTAACACTGTTAATGGAAATAATACAATAATAAATAATTAAGACACAAAGCTGGTAGCAGGACACAGTTCTGCCATAAGTGTGAATTATACTGCAAGACTTTGGCCCAGCAGGGTTTAAATACAAACAGGAAACTTGAACAAACTAACAAAATGCATATATTATATAATAGATTCCTGTGATGTAAAAATAATGACTGGATTCAAGTGCCACATTAATACCATGCAGTTTTTATTAAAACAATGTTGAGCGCTTTCGTTCCAGTTACATTTATGGAACTTCATCAGAACTAAAACTTTAAAATGATGAAGTTCCATAAATGTAACTGGAACGAAAGTGGTCAACATTGTTTTAATAAAAACTGCATGGTAACGTGGCACTTGAATCCATACATTATTTTTACACTACAGGAATCTGTTATGTAGTTTGTGGCATTTTTCCTGGAGGATTATTTGTTCTCAATACCTTGTTTTTTTGACAGTTTTCTCCAGTAAATTCCAGCCCCTCTTGCTTATTGTCTGTACCCTTAATTGCAGTCATCCCTATTGACAGAATCTCCTTTCTCCAGTCCATTCCCGTGTTGGCTTAGTTCTTGGAATACATTGTGCTACTTTATAAATGTAATATTCTGTTTGGTTATTGCTATTCTCCTTAAAGAGCTGCATCCAAAATCCCAGTCTCTCCTTGTCTCTTGAGCTTCTCCCCTGTTTCTTCATTACCCCTTTTCACTTTGAATTGTAGGTTTCTGCTTGTGCTATGTATAGGAGCCTTAACTGTGTAGCTCTGAAATACCCCTTCAAATCAGGTAATCCTAGTCCACCTTGTTCTATTGGAAGAATCAGCTTATCCCACTTGACTCTTGCCGTCTTCCTCTCCCAGATAAAATCTTTCAGGTCTTTATTAATTGCTATCCATAACTTCTCTTCTGGTTGATAAAAATATGACTGACCTGTGTGTAAGACTAAAGGGACTAAAAACATTTTAACTGCTTGTATTTACTATCCATATCCATATAACAGAGCTTCCAATGTCTCAGCTTTTGTATTATCTTTTGCTTTGTTTGCTCATCTATCAAGGTTCATTTATCAGCCATTTCAGCATGTCTGCCCGTGGATCCACTTCTTTCAATGCACTCTCATGTCAAAGTGATTTTGCATAAGAGGCCTCCAAGAAAACTGGTGGCCTCTCCTTGGGATTTTAATTTTAAGTTAGAGAAGCTAACATTTGCTCCATTTGAACCAGCTAACCTGGCTGACTTGAGGTTCTTAAGATGAAAAACAGTTTTACTGATTGCTCTGACCTCTGCAAGATGGGTTTCTGAGTTGCAAGCTCTTATGGTGAACCAACCCTATCTCATTTTCCACCTAAACAGGGTTTCTTTGAGAATTAACCTTCTTTTATACCTAAAGTCATAGCCAAGTTTACTTTAAACCAAAATATCCCTCTCCCCATTTTCTTTCCTGAACCCAAAAATGAGGGAGAAAGAGTCCTCCATACCGTAGGTCCACAGACAAATTGGGCACTAGCTTGATAGAACTAAATCTTTCAGATATTAAGATCAGTTGTTTAGTTCTTGTGAAGGTAAGCAGAAGGGACAACCTGTGTCAAAACAGACTATTTTCAAATGGTTGTCTATAGCTATTACCTTCTGTTATACTCACAGCAACAAAACTATTCTAGGCAGGGGGAAGGCCCACTCTGCCAGGGCCTTAGCTTTATTTATACCTTTTTGGAAAGGTTTGGATTCTTGAAGTATTCTAGAAGCTGCACCTTGGTCCTGTGTACATACTTTTACAAAGCACAATAAGCTTGATCCCTTCTCTAGGTCTAGATCAGGGTTTACAAGGACCATTCTCTAAGTGCTCCTGGACTCTTCTCCTTCCACCTCTCAAATGTAGTAAGTCAGGCTAATCTACCCATATAGATAAGGCTACTACAGCAGTGATCATTTTAACATCTACTGATATGGTAAATTTATGTACACAACTGTACTTTATTCTTCCAGGGTCTTGGAGTTATCTGTGTTGTTTTTTGGAAAGGAGTGAATTCAAGAAGTATTGTAGATGCAGCAACTTGGTTCTGTGTACATACCTTTATAAAACACTATAAACTAGAGCCCTTCCCCTGATTTAGGAAAGGCTTTGGTAAAGCTATTCTCCAGGGGGTCCTGGACTATCATCCTTCTTCCTTTCGTTCAGCCTAAGCTGTAATAGTCTACCCACACAGCTAAGGCAACAGAAGCAATCATTGTGATGAACATAGTATAGTTGTGTAAGTAAACATACCATAACAGTAGATGTTTGAATGGTCACTACTGTAGTAGCCAATCCCTCTCTCCATCCACCTTATTTTTGTATGTTAACTTTTTAGAAGAGTGAGGACTTCTAACATTAGACCTGATGTTGTCAATTTTCATTCTGTCCTCAACTGTTGGGTTTGGATCTGATCCTCGGATTTGACTCAGCGTTTACCAAAGCTCATGGCCACCAAAAAGCTCTTGAGCTCCTCCCTCACCCATAATGCATTAACCCCAAACATACCGTAGCTCTCGTTTGCCACTTTTTGCAAAAAGATGCGGTCAGCCTCAGCTCTTGGGTTTTTCCTAAGATGTGTGTTTTTCTCTTAAAGTTTCCTTTTTTCTATTGTAAATCTCATTATTATATTACTCCCTTACCCTGTTACACTTAGTGTAATATTTGTCTACCATCGTTGGTAATTCTTTCCTTATTTTCTGCTATTGTTACACACTAGTGTAATCTTTCTTAGCATTGCTGGTATCTCCTTTTTTCACTTTATTCTCTTTTTTTAAAAAAAGTTTCCTTTTCTTTCTTTTCCTTTTTCTTGTTGCCGAGATGTCTGATAAAGGTCCTTACAGTTTCAAAAAATGTCAAAAGTGTGGGCACAAATTGCCCCTTTTAGATGCCCATTCATTATGTGTTTACTGCTTGGGCCCACAGTATCTCCAAGAGGATTGTTTAATTTGTAAGAACTTCAATCCTACAGCAGTAGCTAACAGGAAGAATAAATTAATATTAAAAGGATTGTTTCCATCAACCTTTAGTGAAGCTGTATCTGGGGCTCAATCCTCCAAGACCAAAATAAGGAGCCTATGACTAGGTCTCCTATACCCTCTACGCCGTCGACTCCATCAAGGTTGGGCACTGGGATGGCAACTCAACAATATAAAACTCCACTGCCACTTGTTCTGCAGACTGATGATCTACCATGGTAATCCCTAACAGGCACAGCCGAAAGGAGAAGACAACTAGTCTTTATAGCTAGAGAGTCATAGATAATAATTAAACCAAACCAGCCAGCAACATAAGACCAAACCAGCCAGCAACATAAGACCTATAAAAACCTATCACATTTTGTCTATTTTCAGCAACTAAAAATCAAAACCCAAAAAGAATTTTAAATAGAACATAACAAAAATGTGTCAAGACAAAAGTTGGTTGATCATAGATCCACTTGAAGAGTCCTGCTTGGTGCAGTGGGTTGGGGCATCCAGCTGATGAGTGATGAGTTTGATTCCGACTATGGGTGGTATGAAGAACCAATGCCATTTATTATACTGCAAGGTAAGGATATGATCTCTAGCAGACTAGAATTGTCCCAGTGTTAGGGAATGTTTTAGTGGGTGAGAGTCCCACAGTACCAGGGCAGGGCTGGAGTCTGGTCATCATTAGCTTTCACCTCCTTGCAGTGCTAAAAAATGAAGTAAATTTTGCTCCAGACTAATTCTAATGATCTATTATGAATGCTATGTGCTGTGAGTTGTAACTGCAGAGTGGTGGTGCTGCGGTAGCGTTGTCGCCTCACAGTAAGACGTTGTCCTGTTCGTTTCTCAGCTAGAGCATCTTCTGTGTGGAGACATGCGTGAATGGGCGTACCTTCGTTGAAGGTTGTGCGTCAGGGCCAGCAACTCGGCATGTAAAAATCTACTGCCAATCATTAGCGGACAGGAGTTCCGCTGTGGTGACCCCTAACTGGGAAAAGCCGAAAGACACAACAAAACATGCTGTGAGTTGTGCCAAGATTATGTTGTAATTTTTTATCCAAATTGCCACTTCAAAGTGTTTATTACTTCCTAACATCTGATTACTATCCATACTATATAGGGACCCCGGACATTTTACATCATTCTTTAGGAGGCTGTATCGCCCATATTGAGAACCACTGGTTTAAGCAAAAGTAACTCTAACTCACATTTAAGTTACTAGTTGCCAAAAAAAAGTAATATATTACTATTAGTAGTTATTATTTTGAAAAAGTAACTAGTTATATTACTAGTTACTAGAAGCTGTAATATATTACAGTAATATATTACATTTTGTAATCTGTTACTCCCATCACTGGTGCCAAACATATCAACTTCTATTCCTGCAGGATTTTCAGCTGCTAGGCATACAAACTGTGGAGAATGAGTGCTTATACATGTGGATGTATTTTAAATACCTTTTCATTAATTGCAATCATTATCCGCAGTGGTGCAGTGGTTGCATTGTTGCCTCACAGCAAGAGGTTCTCCCGGTAGATTCTCAGCTAGTGTACAGGGAGTGCCTTCTGTGTGGAGTCTGCATGTCCTCCCAGCGGGTCGAATGGCGTTCCAAAAGGCATGCATAAATGGGCGTGCCTTCTTTGAAGGATGGGCGTCGAGCTGGCAACTCAGCTCAGTGAAAAATCTACTGCCAATCATTAGAGGACCAGAGTTCCGCTGTGGCGACCCCTAAGCGGGAAAAGCCGAAAGACAACAACAACATTAATTGCAGTCATTAAATATATTTAGGTCTGCAAGAAATCCTTTCAGAAAGGTGAAAAAAAAGTTAGGCTGATGTGCCTTATCACTATTTCCCTTTGTGGTTACCTAATGGAATGCCAACAAAAATGTGCTTGATTGTCATTTTTTTGGCTTTGTGCTCAGAGTTGCCCTGCCTTGCCATAATACATTAATTTAGATGAAGCTGATTTAGTGTTGACTCCTGTAGCAATGCTATGTACAATGCTTGCCATTCATAGAGTTTACTAGGTAAGCAACTACTGGATGTAGATTGC